>NW_007255413.1:989539-1024606 GCF_000164805.1 Carlito syrichta
GAGCGGTCACTGCACTCCAGTCTGGGCGACAGAGTAAGACTCCAACTCAAAAAAAAAAAAAAACCATTTTAATACCCTTGATGATATTAAGGCCGTGTTTTCTTTGTTTTACTTTGAGATTTCTCATTTGAAGATCAACCTAAAGTAAACTCACTGAATGAGCAAGTTCATCTTGAATCTCTTGGGTTCTTTTATGAAGTATCTTTCCTAAACTGATCAAGATATGTCAAACAGACTGTTAGCCCCAGTGCCCAACTCTATGCAAAACAGCTGTTTGTATGTCCTTTATGGAAATTACCATGATTTTGTAATGAGAACCTGTATCTCTGGCCACCTCTGACTATTCCAGTGATCAAATTCTGATGTAAAAGTTTATATGAAGAAGGCAGTGAGCTAAGATGTACCCTACCTAGTACAAAAGTGATGCCTATAAAAAGGTGCTTTATACCACATAGTGACTAGTACATACATTATATCTTCTTTCTTGGGGCATTTGATTATGACACAAACAAACAGACAAAGATAGTAAAACGTCTTAGAGGGCAAAAGACATTTGGAGTGAGTGAGGTTGCTTTTTGACGGCAGTGAATTGACTACTCTGTCCCAAAGTGGAATTGAAGAACAAGGAAATTAAATTTTCTTACACAAGAAACTCAGAAGCAAGTGAGTCTAGGAGCATCATTGTAAAGTTTCAGCACTCACCAGTGAATCATGTTCTATCTACAATTCTGTCTTCAAGCAAGAAGCAAAATGGCTGCAACAGTTTAACAAATCCAGTGCCAACAATATCTTTTATAAGAAGATAGAACATTTCTTCTCTCTCTCTCTCTCTCTCTCTCTCTCTCTCTCTCTCTCTCTCTCTGTGTGTCTGTCTGTGTGTGTGTGTGTGTGTGTGTGTGTGTGTGTGTGTATGTGTGTGTGTGTAAAACTTTCCAGAATCCTTCCAGAAGACTTGCCCCTCTGACTCATTAGTTAGTGTCTGGTAATCTAATCACCAAGTGAGTGGAATTATTATGATTTATCCAGTTTAGAAAAACTATTTGAGGAAGGTAGCAGTCTGAAGAATTAACCCCAATGAGTAAGTAAACACTAAAAACAGAGGTTAAAAAAATAGAAGAGAAGAACTAAACTGAGTCAGAATAATATCAGTGTTGTTTATCTTGAAAATCTGTTAGGTCTCTCCGAAGCCTTGATAAAGAGATATTAATTTTTCTATCTTCTGAGCTTACTTCCCTTCAAAGGTTCCTACCCTGTACCTTTGCAACAAAACTTAATAAGCTGAATTAAATTTAGCATATTTCTACCAGTTTCTAAAGACTGCAGCACAGCATCATAGTGGTTAGGCAATAGCCTGAACTCCAGACCTTTTCTGACTTCTTACCCAATGTCACAAATGACCTTTTCATGTCTTATTCCCTTGAAGCTATATTCTTTAATATTTACAGTAAAACCATCTGTAATGAATATAGTTGCTTTCTGGGGTCATATCATCCTCGATTTAATCAGACCGTAAATAAAAGAAGTAAAGGTATTTGCTTTAGGTCTCTCTAGTGGGATTCCCTCCTTACCAAGACACCACGTTTCCAAATTCTTCTCTTTCCTATTTTCTTACTCCTTAGCAACTGTCTTAGTTTGTTATTTCTTTCCTCAATGTAGTCATTGGTACAAGTGGAAATCAGTCATTATTCCACTTATGATACAAATGCTGTTGGTCACTCACCAATAGTTTTACTGAAATCACCACCATCACCATGACCACCACAAGAGATCTCACAAGTTGAGAACCTTCTCTTTCATGTGACTACAATTCTACAATTTTTTTAGCTAATTCAGTACACATAGCTCTCTTTAGTTTCCTGTGTATGTATAACAAGTTATCACAAACAACCAAAAAAACACAAATTCACTAAGAGTTCCTGTGGATCAAAGTAAAGGCATCGTTGGCTAGGTCTTCTGC
Organism: Carlito syrichta; assembly: GCF_000164805.1. Lineage (NCBI taxonomy): Eukaryota > Metazoa > Chordata > Mammalia > Primates > Tarsiidae > Carlito > Carlito syrichta. Next base: position 991,497 of record NW_007255413.1, read on the forward strand.
TCAAAATCTCACAATTAGGCAATAATTAAGGTATGATTAAGCTGTTCTCTAGGACTGAGTTCTCATCTGAGGCTCGGTGTACTCTTTCAAACTCACAGAATTGTTAGTATAATTAATTTTCTTGCAGCTCGTAAAAACTCCTTCTTCAACTGCGGCAGAAAAATTCCTCTGACTTCAAGAAGGTTCCGTTCCTTTTAAAGGTTCATAGGATTCAGTACATTCCATTCAAAATAAAATCTCCTATTTTGATTAATTCAAAGACATCTGATGTGGAGCCCAACTGTGAGAGTAATCATTTATTATATCCATGGGCTTGCCCACACTCAACAGAAGAGGATTATAAAAGGTATCTACACCAGAGGGTGGGAATCTTGGAAGCCATCTTAAAATTCGGCCTACCACAAAAGACATCCTTCATTTTTACATTACGTTCACAGTCTTTATGTTAGACAGTTAGGATAAAAAGGTAAATGGGGTTTTATCCCTCCTCTTAGAGAGTTTATTCTAATGAGAAAAATACTTATATAAAGAGATAAATAAAGATAATGGGATAAGTATTACAATAAAAACAACCATGTTACGCCAGAAAGAAAAAGAAACAAGTGTCATGTTTAAAGAGATGACAATGTCTTTAAAATTTGAAACTCTCAAAGATGAATACAAGTTGACCCAGTTAAAAGACAGGGAAGTGAAAATACATGAAGAAGTAAGAAAGGAAAAAAATCAAGAAGAAGAATGGTCAAAAGTCTAGAAATCTGTATCAATATGTAATATCTTGTGAAATACTTCTTGAGTTTAAGAAGGAAGAAGGGAATGGAAACAGAATATACAGAGGCATTGTATTGAGAATATTGAATGCCTATCTATCAATATGAAAAATTATTCTATTGGGAATGGGAAGCTATTTAAGAGATTTGGAAAGGAATGATTATTATATTAGTGTATCATATCATCTTGATGGTCATGTGAAAGAGGACTTGAAGAAAGTAAAGAGAAAGACATGTCAATAGGTTATTGCAGTTATTCAGGTCAAAGATGATGGGGAAAGGAGATGGCAAAACTGTATTAGGAAGAGAAAAAGGAGGAAGAATTATAACAATTAGAAGGGGTAAAGTTGGGCAACCCTTGGCAATTGTTTAGATATTAGTGCTACCACTGAAGAAAGTGTCCAGGCAAATTCTTAGTTTTTCACCTGGGTTCTTAATGGTGAAATAAAAGTAGTGGAATGTATAGAATAAGAGTTATGGGCTGGGTTTGGTGGCTTAGCCTGTAATCTCAGCGCTTTAGGAGGCTGAGGCAAGAGGATTGCCTGAGCCCGGGTGTTTGAGACCAGCCTGGGCAACTTGGTGAGACATCATCTCTATGATAAATCACAAAAACTAGCCAGGTGTGGTGGTGTGCATCTGTAGTTCCAGCAACTTGGAAGGCTGAGGCGGAAGGATCACCTAAGCCCAGCAGTTCAACTCTGGGGTGGCAGTGAGTATACCACTGCATTCCAGCCTGGGCAACAGAGTGAGACTCAGACTCAAAAAAAAGTTATGGTCCTAGGATTGGAGAATAAATGATCAGTGCAGCTTGGCAAAGCTGATTTTGAGGTTTTTGAATGATACTGAATGTAGACTCCGACAGACAATTTTATCTACAAACTAAAGTGTAGATGTGAGTTTGAAGCATAGGAGAGAATTCAAAGATTTCGCCTTTAGAATCAGAAACACATAAATATCAAGTAACTCACTTTAAAAAGCCCAAGAAAGAATATGTGGAGTAAATGATGAGGCAATAATTGAATCGTGATCAAAGGGAGGAAAAAAGAAAGATCTTCAAAGCTGTTCAGAAAAACAATAGTCTAATAACTACAGGAAACAAGACAGAGCAGGGTCATAAGAGTTCAAGAGGAAATATCAAAGGCCATATAAGACTGGTGTAGAGTAAGATAAAGATGAGAAGTTTTTTGCCATCAGGTATGACAATTAAAAGGTCATTGAGTAACTTCACAAAAAAGTAATAGGCCAGGAACAGGGGATTATGCCTGTAATCCTTGCATTTTTGAGAAACTGAAACGGGAGAATCCCTTGAGGGGTTCTAGCCAAAGTTCAAGGCTAGCCTGGGCAACACAGGGAGACCCCTGTCTCTACAAAAAATAAATAAAAACAGAATGATGAGGAGAGAAAACCACTTGAAATTGTTTGAGGAATAATCGATGTTCCTAAAGTGGTAGACACAGATGGAGACCATTCTTCAAAATTCCACCTAAGAAGAAAATAAATTTGTGGGAAAATCTGGATGAAGCATACATTTTAGGAAATACAAAGCTTGAAATATTTAGTGGTTGTATGTAGTGAATCAACAGAAAAAGACATGAATGTAATGGAGGCAGAAAAAATAATGCATGGAAAAAATCATGAAAGAATGGGAATAAAAAATATTGAAAAGAGAGTTGATGGTGAGAAGTAGAAATGGGATCTCGTATTTAGAGACAGGAGGAGAGCAAGTGGAGATATCCTTGCGTTGAAAAATAAAGTTTTGTTGATGGATTCCAAGTCAGATTACTGCAACCTGGTTGTATGTTTTACTAAAATAAAAGTAAGAGTGAAGTGTTTGTTTGGAAGATTTGATTTAGATAATCTTCTAAGAGGAGGAGGAGAAAGGCTATTTTTTAAAAGAGTGAGAGTGAGAAGGAAAAAATGGAAAAGCACCTCCAGTACCCAGGTGTGGATCATATTTAGCATTTCAAAGTTCTGATCAGAACAAACAAACATGGTGCGTCATTAGACCAAAAGACAGAAAGAGTAGCATCGAGGACCCACTTGAGGTTGTGAATTGAAAGTTACTCCTGTCAGCGTAATTGTGTGTTTCTTTCCAGCCATATTCAGTTGTGTTGCTACAGAAATGAACTAGGCAGAGAGCTGGAACTAACCTGGGCTTTATGTTCAATTGTCTCATTGCCATTTGTGCCTTCAGCTCTTCAATGATTCAAGTTACAACCAACAGAGCTGCTAGTATTCACAAGAATCTGTTTTCAATGACTGGATATAACAGCATCAAATTGATTACTCCCTCCTTTCCTCAGTCTGTGTCATTCATTCTTTCTTCTAAGTGTATTAAGAATTCATCCATATCTCTCCAATTCCAGAACTGCCATACTAATTCAAGGAAGTACTCTCTCTCCTGCAGTCTAATGTGGTAGTCTCTTAATAGCACTCTTTATATTCAGTTTTCTTTCTTTTGCTCTTCTTCTTCTTCTCCTTCTTCTCCTTCTTTTCTTTTCTTTTCTTTTTTTTTTTTTTTTTTTTTTTTGAGGAGGAGTCTTACTCTGCTGCCTAGGCTGGAGTGCAGTGGCATGCCTCGACTTGCTGGGTTCAGGCAAGCCTTCTGCCTCAGCCTTCCAAGTAGCTGGAAGTACAGGCACGCGCTACCACACCCAGCTAAATTTTTTGATTTATTGTAGAGATGAGGTCTCCCCATGTTGGCCAGGTTGATCTCAAATTTGTGGGCTCAGGCAATCCTCTCACCTCCGCCTCCCAAAGTGCTGGGATTACAGACATGAGCCACTGCATCTGACTCTCTGGCTTTAATTATAAAATATTTTAACATTCAAAAAACCATTGAGAGTAATAGCATTCACTTTGTCACATATAAATATGTAGAGGGAAAGAGATATTTTAAGAAATCAGATTAATTTATAACTAAAATCTTTTCTACTTCTCCTTTTTATCTCATTCCTACTCTCCTCTTCCAAGAGATAAACACTTCCAAATTAGGTGTATATCATTTCCACGCATGTTTTTAAAAATAGTTTTATAATCTATTTATTATAAATTAAACTTTTAAAAATAGGATTAATTTACAATAAGATGTAAATGCACAAATTACTCTGGCGTTAATTTAACCAAATATGTAAAATATAGGCAAATATTGGGGGAAAAATGAAGTTATTCCATATTCATGCATTGAAATCTCAATATCATTAAATATCTAATCTCTCCAACTTGAGAGACAGATTCAACACAATTCCTTTGAAAATTGCAGCATGATACTTTTAATACAGATTGGCAAACTAAATCTAAAATGTATATCAAAATGAAAATTTTCTAGAATGGCCAAAGCAATTTTTAAAAGGAATAAAAATAGTAGAGACTTACATAATCAGGTTTTAATATTTACTATCCAAATCGATCCATTAGTAATGACTCTAGTATTGCTAAAATGTTAGATAAAAGAACTAATTTAACAAGAAAGAGTTCAGCAATAAATCTATACCTATGTGGTAAATTAAGTCAAGATAGCATATAGATTTAAAAGTAAAAATGAAAACTAAAATTTCTAAAAGAAAATATTTGCAATCTTGTGATAGGTCAGTATTTCTTAGGACACAAACACAAACAATAAAAGAAAAATTATAAAATTGAGTTTATCAAAATTAAAATTAATTTGTTTTATTAGTTTTTTTTTTTTTTTACTTTATTTTATTATAAAGATGTGGAGTACAAGTCAGAATTAGGTACATAAGTAGTTTATGTGCAGGTGACATTTGGGCCTCCAATTGGTCCTCACTTTCCCTGGTTTTGGACCAGCTACCCTTAGTGATGCCACATGCCCTCCCCGCTTCCTGGCTCCCAGGTAGTATCCCAAGACTGCTGATCCCACTCTTGTGGCATTGTGATAAATTTTCAGGATCCACTGATGTGTGAGAATGTGTGGTATTCAGTTCTTCGTTTCCGTGAGAGATCACTGAGTAATGGGCTCTAAGTCCATCCAATTTGCTGCAAAGTCCACAATTTTGACTTTCTTTAGGACTGTGTAGTACTCCATCATGTATCTGTGTCACATTTTCTTTATCCAGTCGACTTTCGATAGGCAGCAGTGTTGGTTCCATGTTTTTGTGACTCTGAATAGTTCTGCAACAAACATGCGTACACAGGTATCTTTTTTGAAGGGTGATTTGAGTTCCTCCGGGTATATTCCCAGAAAGGGAATTGGTGGGTCATATGGAAGGTCAATTTCTAGTTCTTTTAAAAATTGCCACACTGTTTTTCATGGAGGTTGAACTAGTTTGCACTCCCACCAACCATGTAGAAACATTCTCTTTTGTCCACAACCTCACAGGCATCTGTTGTTTTTTGATTTATTAATGATGGTCAACCTTACTGGAGTTAGGTGGTATCTCAGTGTGGTTTTGGTTTGCATTTCTCTGATGATTAGTGAGGCTGAGCACTTTGTCATGTATCTGTTGGCTGTTTGTATGTCTTCTTTTGAGAAATGTCTATTCATATCTTTTGCCCACTTTTTAATAGAGCTGTTTATTTGTTTTTCCTTTTGGCTCATTTGAGTTCCTTGTAGTTTCTGGAGGTTAGGCCTTTGTTAAATATACAATTAGCAAATGTTTTCTCCCATTCTATGGTTTGTCTTCCTGCTCTGTGATGGTTTCTTTTGCTTTGCAAAATCTTTTCAGTTTTGTCTATCTTATTTGTTATTTTTTTAATGTCATGTGCTTTTGAAGTTTTGATCAAGAATTGGTTACCTATTCTAATGTGCATAAGGATGTTTCCGTGTTTTCTTCTAAGATCTCGTTAAAAGATATTTTTAAGGAAATGAAAGGCAAACTGCATGTTGAGAAATATATTTTTCATACTTATATTAAAAAGACATGTTGAGAATATATACATAGCTTGTAATTTAATAATTGGAAGACAAATAACCCAATAAAAATGGGCATATGCTGTATTAATGGGTCTAAAGAAAGTTTAGGAAACAAAATATACAAAATGGTCTATAGGTACATGAAAAGATGTCCAACATCATAGTTATTAGGAAAATGAAATGAAAATTATAGTTAGACTACAAAGCTGTTAGAATAGCTAAAATTAAATGACTGACAGTAGCACAAATCAGCAACAATGTAGAGGCACTAGAATTCTTATCTTTTTCTTGAAAGAAAAAAATAGCGTAACCACGGCAAGAAAACTATTTGGGATTTTCTAAATCCAATACAGGCCTACCATATAACTCAAAAATTTCATTTCATTCTTTAGCATTGAGAGCAACTTTCTAATAGTAGCCAAACACTGAAGCACCCAAATGTTTGGGAATAGATAAACAAAATGTGATTTATCCATACCAAGTACTATTCAACAACAAAAAGGAAATAACTATCAAATACTCAAAAGCAGGTGTAGAATTTAAAAACTATTTTGCTGAATCAAAGCAGCCAGATACATACTATATTTTTTAAAAAATTAAAAAATACATACTATGGTTTTCAAGTAATGTAAGTCCCCAAAAATTAAAACTAAGGTCTAGTAATAGTAAGCAGATTAGGGTTTGTCTGGAAAAGAGGTTGTGGGGAAGTACAGTCTACAACGGCACACAAAAATCTTTCGGGAAAGATACAGATGCTCTATCTCTTAATTTTATACTTTAAATGAGCTCAGTTTACTGCAATTAAGCAAAATAATATTATAACAAAAGACTAAAGGAAAAACACAGACGTACTAGCATTCTCTATTAGCCAATAAAATAACTTTATAACAGTAATAAAGCCGGGCTCGGTGGCTCAGCCTGCAATCCCGTGCCTTTGGGAGACTGAGGTGAGTGGATTGCCTGAGACCGAGGGTTCGAGACCCACCTGGGCAACTTGGCGAGACCTCATCTCTACAATAAATCAAAAAATGAGCCGGGCGTGGTAGCACATGCCTGTAATTCCGGCTCCTCGGAAGGCTGAGGCGGAAGGATCGCCGGAGCCCAGCAGGTCGAGGCTGCGGAGGCCGGGAGCGGCCACTGCACTCCAGTCTGGGTGGCCGAGTGAGACTCCAACTCAAAAAAAAAAAAAAACACACAGTAATAAAACTTTCAAAACTGTGTTCAGAAAAGAGGAAATAGGGACTGATGTGAAAGAATAAATCTTCATCTTGTATTGCACACATGAAAATTATCAGAAAATAAATAAATAGATAATGTGTATTTTTAAAAGTCATAAAGGAACAACTCAGGGATTTAAAGACAGAAATGGCTACAAAAATGTTTCTGAAGATCAATACTGAAGTGTTTAACAGAGCAATACATCACACATTATTACTTGTTAGTTTTTAATGGACTCTTCATTGCCATTTAACTTTTTTCTCCAGGCAAATCTATTATTATATGATTTTTAAAAGCAGCTTTCCCAAGGAATGATTAGTGCTTCCAGACCTAGTGCATTCCTTTTCGTGTTATTTCCTCCAAGCAAGCTCTGGGGATTCACCTGCACACCTTGTGTCTTGTTTGTGTTAAGGAGTGTTAATCCTGGCTGTGCAGAGAATGAAACAACCCCCCAATAACCTTCATCATTTTTCCCAAAAGGGTTGGTAGGGTATTTTTATGTAAATAGGAATCCATGTAGCATTCTCTCGGTAACCTTGTGTTGACTAATAAGAGCTGTATCCCTTTCCTCTCCCAAGTTATAAAATTAGAGCCCCATTCAATATAGATAAGCCATGGAAAGTCCCAGGTGCCAAAGGCACAAAAGCAGGGGAGTTGCTGCAAGTCTGCGGCAAAAGCAATGATTTAATCGACAGGAATTTGATTTTACCGATTGATTACAAAATATTAAAATAGGAAAGAAATCTGTTGGCTCCAATCTGATGAAACTGTGTCTCCGTGGTCCTAAGCATAGTTTGCTTTTCAGTTGTCAAACATCAGTAAGTATTAGGAATTTTTTTTAGGTCCCAATGCATATCCTTGTTTGCATTTCACAACAAGACCCAAGTTTCAAATGCTCACAAATGAAAATCTGTAATTCCCTTATTGAGCTTCATAAATAATAATTTTTCTTTCCAATTTTTCACATTTAGGAACCCCCGAGAGTCTTCCAGAATTCCTAATAATATTGTCAAGCATACCAAAATGCTAATAGTCATTCTGTCAGAAAATACAAGTAGCAAAAAAAAAAAAAAAGAAAAGAAATCTAAAGCTGTTAAGATATAATCAATTTTTAAAAACTCAAAAAAAAAACATTGACTTTAGCACAAAAATATTCAATAATTTACTTATTGAAAGTAATTTCTGGGCTCTTGGCTGTACTCTGCTGAAACAAAATAGATACACAAAATAGATAAGTCTACGTTAGAAAGAATAGCTCCCACGTATAGTTGTTAATAAACATGCATCCATTCTAACTGAATGATCAATTGTGTCTAAAAATGAACAGATAAAGGTGCATTTAATTTTCAAGTCTGATTATTGATATATTTTTAAATGATATTACTTAAGACCTCAAAAGAAGATTTCTATGTCTTTGTTCTGGGTCCATGGTGGTGCCTAAGAAAAGTATCACCAACTAAGTTAGTATTTGGATTTTCAGCAGAGAAAGATAAGAGGTTTTGGAAATATAAATCTCTCTTTAATTAAAAATTATATTTATTTTATTTTTTGATTTTTTAATTTTTTTTTTTTTTTTTTTTTTTTTTTTGAGTTGAAGTCTCACTCTGTCGCCCAGACTGGAGTGGAGTGGCCACTCTCGGCCACCGCAGCCTCGACCTGGTGGGCTCCGGCGATCCTTCCGCCTCAGCCTTCCGAGTAGCCGGAATTACAGGCGCGCGCCACCGGCTGATTTTTTGATTTATTGTGGAGATGAGGTCTCGCCAAGTTACCCAGGCGGATCTCGAACCCGCGGGCTCAGGCAATCCGCTCACCTCGGCCTCCCAAAGGTGCGGGATTACAGGCTGAGCCACCGAGCCCGGTTGATTTTTAAAATTTTTTATTTTAAAGATGTGGGGTACAATTCAGGGTTAGGGATATAAATGTTCATTATGCAGATATCCTTGTTGATGTGGTGTGGTCTCACCCCTGGCAGTTTCCCACTACTGCCAATGCCTTTCTTATTATGTTGTGATCATTGTTTCTGTGGTAGATCAGTCAGCATTATAGACTCTAAGTCCATCTAAGTTGCTGCAAAGTTCATAATTTTGTCCTTCTTTATGACTGCATAATATTCCATGGTGGATAAAAATTACATTTCAATAGTCTTTTTAAAAATCTTTGGTTTTCAAGACCTAGACAAGTGCCTGGCACAAAGGTCGAAAGGCAGAAGAAAGGCCTAATGAATTACTAAATGAGTGAATAAAATCAATCACCTTTACTTTTTAAATTGGGAATCCTTTATGCCTAAAGGATTCTTTAAAATAATTTAAATACTGTCAGTAGGCATTTTTGCTTTTATCAAACCTAGAACAATATGAAATGAAAACAACTTTAAAATGTTCTTATTTGCCTCAAAAAAGTCAGTGGAGCAAAGGATTCCAACTTCAAAATCCAAGAATACTGAATCACACTATTAATCAATACAAATTACCTTTTAATCCTTCCTGTGGAATCAGGTAATAATGTTGAAATAATATTAAACAGCCATATTTTGTCTGCATTTATAAATATCCAGGTAATGTGAATGCAAGTAGATCTCTAATCTACTTATATTTGCAATAATCTTCTTTTATAAATAGGCACTGAAAGAGATTTCATATAGCGAGAGTTAGAAAGCGGGAAATTGATAAATTTTTAGTTTATGAATTGCTAATCCCTTCCATAGAAGAATCAGCACAATTTTTAGCACAAGTTTTAAAAGAATTAAATCAAAAGGGGCAAAGCTTTCGTTATCTACTTTTCAATATTCAAAATAAGGAAACGATTTATAAATTTTATGATAGAAACTTTAACCATATTAAAAAATTTTCAGAAAGGTGAATCAGTTGACTGATAAAAACTTCAGCTGTTCCATATAAAATATATTTTAAATTAGGGCTTAGTTTTATCTATTATGTGATTTTTATATATAAATGCAAATTTATAGATTACTTACATCTTTTTGAATTAATATATCTGTGGGAATATTTTTCTCTCTGAGTGTATTTAAATATGTCAATTTCATGTAAAAGTACATCTTGTTTTAAATTTAACGGTAGGATGAAAAAATATAGTGTTAATGAATCAAGAAATATCCAAAGTAAACACTATTGGGAAAAAATCTGAGATAATATTAATAAAACAAAATGTCTACAAATTAGGTAAAATGACCTTGCCTGTGATAGTGACACCTTTATTTTTTTAAGCAAAGAGTCTAAAAGTGGAAACAGAGATGGTCATAAATTCACTAACTAAATATATAAGCATATTGAGAAAAATATGTTCAGGTACATTTCATGAGAGCCTTTTGAGCTTTACCATGCATAGATAAGGCAAACCTTGTCACAGAGTTCTTGAAGTGAGATTGTGATTTAATTTGAAAGCATGTAAGAAGAGGCTGTACAAAAGAGTCATTGATTCAGAGTCTGAAGATTAGTAACCAAAGGTACTCTTCTACAAGTGTACCCAGTGGTATCTGTAGGTGTATGCCGTATGTTAAATACATTCTCTTCCTAAGTGTCTTGTCTCTCTTCCTAAGTGTCTTGACTAAAGACATATCTGGTTTTTTAGTACTTCCTTCAATTCTGTGCAATTTTTTTCAGATGAATTTCTTTTTTGCTCAAGTTATCTTCACTTTTGTTTAGGTGAATCAGAGTCTGCTTCTGCTTGCTACGAAACACCTACAATTGGTATCTAAATCAGTAGCAACAGTAGATTTGGGGCAATATAACATTGGAAATGTGGGTATTTGGAACTGGTTATTGGGTTGAGATAAACCCCCAAACTGAAATGTTGACTTGTATCTATTGCTTCCTTTACTGACCTAAAACCATATACCTACTAAATGTTAAACTTTCAGTACAACTTTGTATCAGAATCCTTCATATTGTATTATTAGAAATAAATTATATTATTTTAAGTTGGAATGAATTGGCAGGATACTGTGTAGCTGACAGAATTAAAGGTGAGGAAGCTGACTAATAGGAAGAGAAAGGACAGTCTTTAGCAGGTAATCATTTCTTGACTTCTTATTTACAACTTTTGGAGACTGAATCTTTGATAATAGGACACCAGAAAATGGTCATAATAAACAAGGTACTATTAAGTGAACTTAGCAGTGCCCCATCCATGAATCACTCAGTCAAAGCAGTATTTTCTCTTCATAAAGCATTTCCTTCATACTGAAAGAAACTCAGAAATGGTTTGGTACTGAGAGGATTTTTTGTCATAGCTGAGTTATCTCTTACAGGTGAAGGATTGGATGCATTTTCAGTGTGATAAATTAAACAAGGGTACATTGGGGCATATTTTCTTTAGTGAAGATGATAGAAATAAGCATAAAATGAAGGATCTTCAATGTTTATTATGTCATGCTTTATATAAAATGAGAAGAAAGTTAGTTTGTATTTGTTTTCCAAAGTTGATTTGACAAGTGAGGATTAACAAAGGTTAGAAGCCCACATTCTCCACTGCCTTCCATTGGAACTGCAAGGTTTTGACTAGAATGAGGACTAAACAGAACAAGTAAATGATAAAACAGATGGCGAACACATAAAACTACAAGAAAATATGTTTCGGAATAATGAAAACCAACCTCGAGAAAATTTCTGGAGTAAATAGTGTTCAAAGCAAAATAGAGGTTGTATTTTAACAGCACCATATAGGCATTTAAAACATGTGACTTTTTTCGTTATTACTTTTCTGTTACTATCATTAATGTTATTAATTTAGAAATCACAGCAAATTTAGAAAATAGATGGTCATTGTAATGCCTAATTAAGCTAGGAAAAGTACTACTAGAGTAAATGAATAAGTAAAACATCTGAGGGCATTTTTATGAAAACCTCAGCAGTTTTATGTTATTAAAATCCATAGTTGTAGGTTCTTTTTTCATAGACAATTTTTCAGATGTTTTCATATACCAAATATGATACCAGTTTCATAAGTCATGTAACGTATATTCCAAGTAATGGAACATATTTATTTTGGCACACTTTTATGCATTTGTGCTAAGTTCTACAGAAATTGAGCACACCAAAGATGATTTTATTAAAACATTTTAGAAGAAAAAAGATTAAGATTTAAACAGCATTCAAAATTTTCTATTTTTTAAAAATTAAACTCTAGTTTTTAGGAGACATATTTCAAGGGAAACTAGATTACAGACTTATAATTCAAGATCTCATCCTCTTAAAGATACATTTATACTGTAGCAAGTTATTTATTTTGGAGTTCATCTTAGCAACAGAAATCACTTCAAATTTATTTATTACAAAAGCATTCTATATCTAATGAGTATTTCCTATGTTTAGCGCACTATGCTAAGCTCTGTTCATATATGTGTGAGACTCACTAACGTCCCCAGCTCACTGAAAGAATTACTGATATTATCCTCATTTCACCAGAGGAAGCTGTGGCATGTGGAAGTTAGAATAACTTCTTCAAGGCCATAGGAAATTGAAATAACTTTCTCTAATATTAACTGGTTAAAACTATATAGAAAATAAGATTTCCCACAAGTCGTCATCTAACATGGTATTTCTCCACATATTTTCTATTTTCGTCTTTGAAGACAATAGGTAATAGAAGAGAAAGAACTCCATAAACATAGAATATCAAGAGATGCTGGTTTAAATAGTTATGTGTGTGCATGTTTGTAGTATTTGTATGTGTGTTTACGTATGTATGTGTGTGTGTATAGATATATATACATACGTGTGTGTATGTATATGAGACACTGCAAATTTAGAAAATATCTAATTGCAATGCTTAATCAAACTAGGCATTCATTTAATATCATTAAACGAATTATACCTATTCCTATACATATATACACGTCGATATTTATATGGCCGTGTAGACTCTGCATGTGCATACGTATGAGAACATTTTCATATTTGATAAGCTAAAGTATATTGTGATTCATTAAGAGGAGCATATAGACAGTCATTTCATCAAAATATTTATTGAATTCCCCCTACATTCTAGATATTGGTCTAGGGACTAAGAATGCGGATATTACATAGACATGCATAGTAATGACTGCTAGAGAAGTCATGTTTGAGGGTCATTCAAGATACCAAGTGTTATTTGAACATATGAAAAGCAGTTTTAGAGAAATTCTGGAAGAAGTGACATTGAAGGTGATGAGAAATAAATGAGTAAAAGACAAGTGACTTGATGAAGAGAAAGGATGAGGATCCAGCAAAAGTACTTCATGTCCTAGGATGCTGAGGCAACAGAGAGAATGGCATATTTAGGTTAACTGTGAAAAGTCCAATACAGCTAGATTAAGAGTGAAAAGATACTGTCAAAAGGTAAGTCCAAAGAATATGACATGGTCAGAGACCTGGCAACATCTGATAAGGGTCTTGGGTTTTATCCTAAGTGTCATTGGTCAGTAAAGGGATTCTAGTAAATATATACTCATGTCAATTGTTCCTTAGATGAAGATAAAGACAAGTGTCCACTTGTCTCATGGTCTGCTTTAATGATCAGTCACATTTACTCTGCCTTCAGAACAGAATCTTGAATCTCTTTGTTTCTCTCCATGTGTATTGCTCCTACCCTAGTCTAAATCAACATTCTTCTTTGACTTTGATGTTACAATTACCTGCTAATTGCTCTGCTTCCAAGTAGGGGGAGGACCTCCAATTTCTAGTCTTAACAATGGACCCAAAAATCATTGCAACAGGGAGGTCACAGCCCACCCTTCCCCTGTTTGAATACCCCCCAGTGACTGCCCAGGGCTAATAAAGCACCAGTCATTCCCTGCCCATGGCCTTCAAGACCCTTCCGGTTTTTGCGCCTTCCTCTCACTTTTACCTCTTCTCACTCTTGAGTCTTTGTACATGCTCATCCTTGTCACAGTACAGACTTTAAAAGAATATCAAAACAAAGAGAGAAGCAGATAATCCTACACTTTCCATCAAACAATATAAGAATTTGTAAAACCGTTGCTTTTTCTAGTTATATCATCTCTTAGATATCTAGAATTTTGCCAATAAGTATCAAAATATTTTAGACAATTTGAATAAAAAACATCAAGACAGACATCTGATTTACCTCAGAGGGAAAAAAAAACAAAATTTGGAATTAGAGTTGTTTATAATCATCTCTAATTGTTTTTCCTTCTGTTATATAGATATATGTATGTGAAGAAATGTGGTTTTTTTTTAAAGTGAGAATTAAAAGACTTAATTCCCTAGTGAATGAGATATTAATACTGAGGCATACTTTCCACTGCCCTTGTTAATTACAATACTTTACTGTTAGGACTTTTAAAAATGATTTGTCAAACAATGGATGGACCGCTAATGTCCTTGGGTGCCTCTCTTTACGGTGGATTCTGTGACCTGGGTGCGGTTCCTGAGTTAATTACTCAGTCTAAGTAGCATGTTCCGTAAATAGCAAGCAAGCACTGTCTGCACTGGCTATGTTTTTTGACTGTTCAATGGCTGCAGGAAATCAACTTTGCTCTAATTTCCTACATGAGTCAATAGGGTGGAAGCCAAGGGAACACAGGCTAATGTGCCCTTAAATACATTCCTATAATATAAAGCTGCAGATGAAAAAAATTTGGAAGAGGTACATTGACCTTTAGAATTAACAATGCGTATGTTTGCTGGTGTTTGTAAACAAAGTTTAACAATTCTGGAGTTAGTCTTAGCAACAAGGATTACCTCAAATTTACAGAATATATTTATGGAAATCCTGAAAGCTTAGAACTGGAAAATCCATTCAGGTAATTACAACCAAGACGGCTAGATTGGCATGAAATTCGTATGTAATATGTGTATAGTATGATGCTTTACAACATTATTTTTAACTCTCCTAATCTTTGCTTGGTTGCCAGGTTCTTGACTTCTCAACAGATTTCTTAGATGATCTCATATTATTAGAGTTACCATTACATTCTCCATCTGTAAATTTGATATATATACACATTAGTTACAAAGACTGCTTGATAGATATCTAAAAGTTTTTAAATCAGGAGGTGAGTTTTCTAAGGAAATGTTAATAATTTGGATTGATCAATGTCACTAGCAACAAGGTTGCTCGATATTGAAAGACAAATAGACAAACCAAAAAAAGTTCAGACCACTCAAATGGCAGCCAAGGACCTCCCAGGCACAGGTGAAACTTCAAGGCAGGAAACACATTTTTCTGTTTACATTTTCAGCTAAACACATATGAGTATCAGAATGTGACGAGGCTACCTGACTCAGAGAAAAAATTCCCTCCAGCTAGGTAGAAAGAGATGATAACACATTTATCCCAATTCTAAAATGAATACATGGCAACAACCACATCTTTTCTATTGAAAATTATTGCTTTTAATGTGACTGTAGCAAATTAATTAATGCAGAAAAAATTGAAAACAATTTTAAATGGCAAAATGCTACCATCAAACTGGCAGGATAATTGCCCTTTCTGGGGATGGCAAAAAGAATAAAAGCCTGAGGAACTCAAATTTAGGAATATAAATGTTAGTGAAAGGAATGAAGAGTTAGTTTTTCTGACCCTCTACATTCATTGATTCAAAAATATTTGAAAGACGTATGTCAAGATTGTGCCAATTGGTGGTTTGTAAGTAAAAGATTGTTCACAGGCACTAATAAAAAGATTCTGCTCAACTTTCACCCATAAAGGTGGTCACTCGGCAGTGATGTTTATATTTTGACTCCGCTCTGTGACTTTGGCTGAATGGAGCATAGGTGCGCTCTCAGTCCAAGCTGGAAAATCAAATTCTTTCCCTAGTGCATTTGGAAAAGGAGTTCAGTGAGGAGTTCTATACGTAGCTGGAAATGTAATGTGTAGACTCTTGCACTCCAGAGCATCCAGACTGTAGTTATCCATGTGGACAGAATCAGACAACTGTCTACAAAAAGGGAGAAGGCTCAAGCGACCATGATGAAAAACAGACAACGGAGTGAGGAACTTTCCCTGGCCTCTGATTTTCACAACTTTTTCCCTATTTTTCCTGATGTCTTCCTGTCTTCCAGCCCCTGGGTTTATCAGAGGACTATCCACTAATACAAGGAATTTTAGTTTAGTATAAAGCCAGAAAACTAGATTCATAATTGCAATACAGGTGCCAAGTGTTAAAGAAAGCATATAGAGTGGACTATACCCTAAATTGGGTTATGATAAAGAGTGTTAGGGGCAAGACAGAAGGTGGAATTAAAGATGAAAAATTATTTCTGGAGCGAAGGACGTCAAGGATTTGATATTTGGCTCACATGCTAAGCTATACAGAATAAAAGAATTCAGGCATGAGAAAATATATGCGGGGCCTCAGTTGTATACAGCTAATATATACCAAATTTGGGGCTCTCTCTGTGTCTTTATAAGGTATATTTTGAGGAAGACTACCAGCTAGCAATTATCTTGCATCACAGAGGCCGGTTTTGTGTAGGGTAAAACGAGGGGAGCATAGCAAAAATCTCTCTCTCTCTCTCTCTCTCTCTCTCTCTCTCTCTCTCTCACACACACACACACACACACACACACACACACACACACTCCAGCTTGCCAAGGCATCAAATCAATTACCAGAATGGGGGCTGTTAATTCAGTTATCTCTATTTCTTTGAGATTCTGCAGATATACAAAATGACTAGGTCAGCAAAGGTGCTATCAGTGAAAAGTAAAATGCCTACCAACTTCATTAAGATAAACTTTGTCACTGATGCCAAAAAAGTTAAATCTCTTGTTTTAAATACTCTTTGCCAACCTCTGCAAATAATGTGATTTCTGCAACACTTCTGTCCTTAGAAAGTCACCTGTTTCATTAAGCTGTGGATTTCCTGTGTCTTTGGGTTTTCTAACTAGCTGGTTCTTATGATCATATGTTTTACTGCAATTTTCCCCTAGAACTTACAGAAACATTTGAGTTAGGGTCTATCAGGTCTGTTATCAGTCAAAGGTATATACTACTATCTTCTCATTGTAATTCATATAAACGCCATAGGTATATTAAAAACAAAGTAAGTTGGCTTTCATAATTTTGTCAAATTTCGCCATGTTTTTGTCTGCTCTGATATGAAAATGTGAAAGTCAGACGTTTCATTCTCAAAAGAAATATAGATAGAAAAACAAACAATGAAAAAAAAACACCAAATAAAAGAGGCAAAAACAAGAAGAAAATAGTCTACTGAAATTACTTGAGGAGTCCACATCTTCCCTTGGTCATTGAAACTATCAAATTCTTTGACACTAGTGGTGCCAAAATATCGAAACCATTCCCCACATGCCCATGCAGTCTCATCTTTCATGTAAGAAGCCTCACGTGGAGAAACATATGCAGATCTCTGATTTGCACTATTACCAGCTCATAGATCATAAAACCATAAATCTAAAAAATTCATAGGAATTATTTTTTAGTCTCCCAATTTTACCAAAAAATGTAATGGAGGCCTAGAGAGGCTAAGAGATTCTTATAATAATCTATGTTTAGCTGGGCTTGGTGGCTCAGCCTGTAATCCCGCGCCTTTGGGAGGCTGAGGTGAGTGGATTGCCTGAGCCCGCGGGTTCAAGACCCGCCTGGGCAACTTGGCGAGACCTCATCTCTACACTAAATCAAAAAATCAGCCAGGCGTGGTAGCGCATACCTGTAATTCTGGCTACTTGGAAGGCTAAGGTGAGAGGATCGCCGGAGCCCATCAGGTCGAGTCTGCAGTGGCCGGTAGCGGCCACTGCACTCCAATCTGGGCGACAGAGTGAGACTCCTACTCAAAAAAAAAGAAAAATCTATGTTTTTTGGCTTGCCACAAGTCACACTTATGCTCCAACTACATTATCTCTGGACTTCTAAGATAACCTTCCTAAAGTTTGCATTCTTCAAGAATCTCTCATTCCACAAATAAGTGGGACTCTAGAGTATTTAGCATAAATTAAAATTAATGTTATACTACTTTTGAAAACATACCTACCTTACGATATGCTGAATAGTGGTACAATTAACCTATCTTAATTTTCTTTGTTATTACCTCTTCAGAAGTCTCTCATAGCTCCAAGCAACTCCAAAATCAACCTGAACCACTTGTTAAGGCTGAAATTCGACAGCCCTCTAATTAGTAACTCATTTCACCCATCTTCAATGGTACCTGGAATTGTATTGACCACCTCTCCACAACTTGTTACATCTCCCAACAAAATAGTATTCTTTTGGACCCAAATACTATCTACTTACTTTACATCGCTTCATCTAAAGCCTTGTTAAAAACCTGCCTATTCTGTTCTTCCCAACTTATTTTTGATTTATTTATTCTGTGAAGATAACCCTCAAAAATCCTTTCTGGGCACTCTTGTGTTCCACTAGCCCCTTTTTCTGTTCACCAGGTTACTTTTGTTAAAGTTGATGTTCATATACATTGAGTTCCAGACGATTCTTGACAGACTATTTTTTCCTCAGCGATAATGGCGAATTGCACTACTCTGACCATATTTGATTGAAACTAATGGTAAGATTGCCTAGCTTGCAAAACAAAGTTTTTCTACTGTATGGATCCATTGTGGCTGGCTTTTGTTTATGTTTGTTGTTTGGTTATGTTTGTTTGTTCAGATAGGGTACGTGTGCGTGTGTTTGGGTATGGCTGGCTTTTGTTTATGTTTGTTGTTTTGGTTATTGTTTGGTTGTGTCTGTTCACTTAGGGTGTGTGTGTGTTTGTGTGTCTGTGTGTGTATGTGTGCGTATCAGTTGTAAAAATATGACACACCACTTTAACAAGAAATGGTTGTACATGTTTATATCATTAAATTCTACATTTTCAGGCATCACTTTCTTAATGGCCTCAAGATCCTTTGGGAATTTTAGAAATGGCAATTGTTCTGTCCATAAAACAGGTTAAAGAGCAGTGAAGAACACCAGTCCCGTTGCCATCCTCGCCATGACACACAAATGTGTGCTTGTATATGCATGTGTGTCGAATGTTTGGACCCTACTCATCAGTTTCCTACTAGAGCTAAATGCCTTACCCATAGAGTGAAAAGTTCCAGGTAGCAGACTGCAGAGTCTTGCCTTGAAATATAACTTCCATCAAGAAATAATCTTTTGAGGGATCCATAAAAATTCTGCAAGTCCACTTTGGTATTTTTTTATATCTCCTTTTCTTAACATCTCAGTGTTTTTGCAAAGCTATTTTCTTCTGTTACAAAAAGAACTATAATTGCAAAATGTCCTTTTCCCTCTCCCTGAATGGATCATCTTTAAACTTTTGTATCAATAAATCATCTCTTTCTACACTTTTATCTTTGAAAAAAATTCAGATTTGATATATTTCAGTCTCGCTGAATTATAAACAGTTCCATTTTCCTTCAGCATTTAGATTTTATTCGTTTTTCAAAAAATATTAAATTAACATGATGAATAATAAAAGAGTCAATAAGATGTGTTTTACAAGCTTTGCATATAAATTTAAGGAAAAGATTGTTGAAGGACTGAACGATTGAAGGCAGTAATAGTTAATGGACATACAGTGCAGGATAAATTGCATTCTTTATGGAAATTTGTAACAAATAATCTCTGAAGGCAACTTCCTTTCATCAGGGCAAACCATGAGAAAAGATTTTACAAACAAAAAAATCTTCTATGTTACTCTTAAATGAAGGGCCCAAACAGGATTTTTAAAAGTAAATCTACAGTCAAAGTGAAATGCACAAAGCTATACTTTTTAATCTATGGTTTAAAAGTACCAATGTACTTCCCTTGCCCTTGAATTCTAGCACCTCATTTTTAACTGTACTTAGTTTACATTTTACTTTCAGAGATTAATCTTCTCTTTTGCTAAGTGCATTGGAAATCATGGGCACTAACTATGTAAATGATGCTAGGAAATGTATCCCCCAAGTATGAAATAAAGCTCTAACTAGATAATGCTAATAAATATTAATATATGGAGATAGCAAAGGAATATTAAATGATGAAGCTGCCCAAAATAAGAATAATAACATACCTAAAGTCCTCCAGGCCGTCATTCAGTATTTTAGGGCTCTACAAATATTAACAAAAGCAGAGCCTGCTGAGAATTGTTATGTCCTAAAGCTTTACGACCTGAATCACCACATGAAGAGGAATGGGTGGTGGCTACCACAAAACAGGTGGGAGATTGACTCAGTTTGATAGAGCTGGTAATTATTTCGGATAGATATAACCTACTTTTTCATCTTTCAATTATCAGGTTTTCTTCCATATAAATGACCACTCACCAGTCTTAAAAAAAAAAATATGTATACATATATTTTTTTTAAAGACTGATGAGTGGTCATTTATATGGAAGAAAACCTGATATATATATATATTGAGAGAGAGAGAGAGAGAGAGAGAGAGAGAGAGAGAGAGAATAGATTTTAGGAATCTCTGGAGAATTTGCTTTTACCCTATCAACATTATCCATTTTTTTCTCTCAGATAATTAGATTATAAATACTTAAATAAAAGAAATGGGCTGATATTAAGCAGAATGTAGGAACCTCTGTCCTCCTAAGCAGAGGTAGAGTGTTCCAAGAAACAATCCATGGTTGTCTAATGTCTTTGTGGGTTTACAGAGCAAAGGATAAAATGAGTGGCATATGACCCAACAATCCCCCTTCCAGAAATATACTGGGAGGAATTCAAATCATTCTACAAAAGAAGGTACCCGCACATGCATGTTTATGGCAGCACTATTCACAATAGCAAAAATATGGACCCAACTGAGCTACCCATTGAAAATGGACTCGATTTTTTAAAATGCGGTGCATGTACACAACTAAATATTATGCAGTCATAAAGAAAGACAAAATTATGGACAATATTTGCAGAAACTTGGATGGGTTTAGAGTCTATCATATTTAGTGATCTATTACAGAAACAAAAAACCGCTACCTCATGTTCTCACTCATAAGCAGACCCTGAGCATTTACTATAAAAAAGGGATTATCAGTAGCAAGACACATTGCCAGGGGAAGGGGGGGGCACATAACATCAGTAAGGGTAACTGATCTCAAACCAGGAGAAGTGGGGACCAAAGGGAGGCCCAAACTTTACCTGTATAATGACCACCTGTGTGAAGACCCTGAATTGTACCCCACATCTTTTTTTTTTTTTTTAAAGCAAGTATACTAACTCCTGAGCACAAGTTAGTATCATAGAACTAGTCTTGTATTTATTTTTTATGGGTTCCAGTATTTGAAGAATAACACGCCCACTCCATACAAAAATAACATCAATTCAAGACGGCATTCTCTCCATTTCCCCGCATTGCTAACAAATGACGTGATTGATGACTGGGTCAGTGGGGCTTCTTAGAAAGAATTAGTACCAGGCCATAAATATTGTTTCCATATTAAGAAAGGTGACCAGTGTAGATGATGGTGACCTTGCTTGGATGTTATCTCTGTGCTCAGATTCCTCACAAGACCCCTCTTTCTCACCCCCACCTCAATCCCATCAAGGAAACACACAAATGCATACTTTTTTGAATAGTAGTAGTATAATAACAAGCTCTGAGTATTATCAAAAGATGATTTTTCATCCTTGAAAAATTTGAGAGGTATTCCTATCCACCAGTCCCATGAACAGTTATCCTATGGTCTGTTCTGGAAACAAGAAAGCAAAGTTGGAGATAGTAAACGTCAGTATTTTTAAATCACAAAACTACTGTTGTAGTTGAAGTTGCACTTCTTGCTTATGGGGATTATGTAAAACCAATAATATGAAAATGACCTGAAAACAATTGAGTAGCCATAGCACGGTTGTTGCCTTGAGAAAATTATACACACACAAACACACACACACACACACACACACACACACACACACACACACACAAGAAAAAGAAAGAAAGAAAGAAAGGGAAAAGGGGATTATTAGCAGAAGCAGTACAAAGCAAACAGCACAAAGTAGAGAGACTATAGATGTGATTTCAAGTTAATACAGTTTCCATACATTGCTAGCTTTCTGCCTCAATAAAAAACCAATTATTAATCCTGCAATTACCCAGCCTTATCACTCCTGCACACACATGCTGACTATGGCTAGAGTTCTAGATGATATTCTTTTCATTAGTGTGCCCAAAGGGAAATTTAATTAGAGATACATCTCTTGAATGGACAGGGGAAAATATATGGATTAACAAATTAATCCTAACACTTAATTACATTAAAATGTTTACTATTCTGTATAGAAAATACTGACGCTCTCGCCAACTCCCTTTTTATCTGGTCTCTCTTATATAATAGCGAGACACTGTTTCTAAAGGGGAAAAAAGGTGGGATTTCCTTCCTGCTAGCTGTGTACTGTCTGAACAGGAAGAAATAATCATCCTAGTTTATTCTGGATCCTATCAGTTCCTGACCACATTCCGTAAACGCAGGCATTTGGAAGAAAACAAACTGATCTACAGGTAACAGAAACCAAAACATGCAATGATGGAGAGATAGGAAACTGTGACTAAATGAATACAGGTAAGTCTAAAATAGGGGTGATGGAAAGAAACCCCGGTGGAATATTTAAAGAGACAGTCATGCTTGCATCACAAACCTCCACTGGGCGAGTCAACAACTAAATTTCTGAGCCATAAACAGGATCATTTCTGCCCGTCCCACACTTCCTTGGTGTCTTTTTTCCTTCCTTCTCCCTGAACGGCCCGTTTGCACAGGTAAGATAACGTGTGTGCTTTTGTGGTGGGTTTCTCAGCTGTCTGCAAATAAAGTCCGGCTACATGGCTTTAGGACACGCACTCAAGCCTACACTTGTGCATACTATAACTTTACTGTTACTGTTTTGACATTTAAGAAACAGACGCATGTTTTTCATTTGGGAAGGCAGACATCTGTCCCTCAGAATGCTCTCCAGACGCTGGAGCTTTCTAACGGGAGCATATTACAGTTTAAAGAAGCTTTTACCACCTTACCCCTGCTCGTGTCTCTCAATACAAAACATTCGAAGCCATGGAAAAGAGAAACTTATGAATAAGCTTACAAGCATGAAGACTCTGCTGACATTGATTAAATAAGTCCATACAAAGCACACTGCAAAGTAATCTATGCTAATGCAATTTACTAGGAGGGAGGAAGAAGGAAGTTGAACTCTGAGCTGTGCTATATGGAGACTTGCCTGAGGAAGTGTGTACCCCAGCACTTTAGAAAAATTGCAGCATTCCCATGAAAAATAAATTCTGTCTGTTTTATTAGAAAAAAATCTAAACTACAACGCATATAATCATTTGTGTCTGGTTCTGGTGTGTGGAATGCTAGGGTTAGAGGGGGAAATTTTTCACAAAATGTGCATGGAAGAAGTTCTCTTTTTTGGGTTGTTTTGTTTGGGCTTTATGTGGAGAGAGGGGTTTCTGTTTTGATTTTACTCTGAAAAGTAGAGATTGCCAGCTCCACCAAAGAGTAGTTTGCAAAATACAAAATTGCAAAGCCTTCAGGACATATCTAGCTCATCTGGGATTTGTAAATATATTAGCCCACTGTTCTCCAGGGGAAAAATGGCATGTTTTAGATGAATTTTGGATGTAAATCCTAAACAGGTGGACAGAGTAGCAGGAGGGTGATAGCAGGCTTCCCGCAGGGGGCCCACACCATACAGTTGTAGGAAATGAATGACAGAGATTGGTGGTAAAGGAAATCAGATTTGCCAAGCCCAGTATTTATATATGAAAGGAGCATGAACACTCAGTAAATTATAGATCGGGGGAGTCAAAGCCATGCACCTACAATTCACAGTCATGCTGACTCATTGCAGGCCATTGACTGTTCCTTTCAGAGAACAATGTATGTATTTTAAAGGTCATCTTTAAAATCTTGTGCTATCATTTAAGTGTTCGCATAGTGAAGAAGTTTCTTTCTCTGTACACACTACACACAATGTTGTCTTTAATCATACACGACATTTGGGAACTTCCTGCTTGAGACACCATTTGTGACATTGGCAGGAATAGAGTTCAAATGGAGAGGTGATGAACTGGATATCCCTCCTGGTTAAATAACACAGAAGAGACCAGGGGAGTCCCTGTGTCATTTTTGAGCATGGTACAAACTGTCCTGAGAATAAGTAACGGATGTTGCTTTTGGTGGCATACTCCCAGTGGGGACACAGATATTTTTGTGGAATTTCTATTTATTACCGACATTCCAAGAAATACAGGGCAGTTTTGTTATTGTTTTTTCCTAGTTGACAACCTGAGAATATTAATTTTAAAATACACATTAAGATGTCCAAAGACATTGGAAGTTCATCTTTTCAATGGCTTTGGCTTACAAGGCCGCTTTAAGCATGATGAGTTCATCCGTATATCCCAGATGTAAATGAGGAAAAAAATCCTCAGAAACATTTGCCCAGCCTTCTCACAGCCACAGTGATTGTCCCGAGTGTTTTGCTCTGCATGACAAGGAATATAATGATAATAATGTAATTAAGATTTACTGAGCATTTACTACCTTACAAGACACTGGATTAAATGTTTTACATTCATTATCTCACTTAATCCTCACTCTAACTCTGGGAGTTAGATGCCATTATTATCCCCTTTGCAAAACGGATAATGACACTGTAGTTTGAAGAGGTTAATTAATTTGTCTGCAATGACTCATTCTAGCTGTTGGTAGAGTCAGACTCCCATTTAGACCTCTCCGACAGCAAAGCTATAGAAGACCTCTTGATGCAAAGTTTACTGACTGTTCTCCAAACGGGTCGTTTTAATTTTTGTCATGGCAGTTGCAGAACATCAGCCTGCAAAAACTAACTCAAAAAAGAAAAAAAAAAAGTGGTCGGCCTGCATTGTCTGACTTCACATGAACTTGCTTTCATGGATTCTGGGAAACTTTCCCTCAGTGGCTTCCCTGACCCCAGTAGGTGACCGGGGAGGTCACTGGTACTCATTCACCAGCTCTTAGGCATTTAACACTCAGTTTCTTCTCCCTGGGACCTCTCCTCCGGGCAGTCCAATGGGACAAAACCTGAGACGGCCAGGCACACATTCTAGTGTGGGTGGACCTCAACTTGCAGACAGCGATTCATTCATTCTTGCCTCAACAAAATGTAGGCTTGCAAGTCATTCCCAAAAGCATAGCACTTGATCAGATCAGCAGCTGGTGCGACCAGTCAGTCCACCTTTATTATAGATGTTTGTAGGTGGGAGTTAGAACAAGAGTTTGAGGGTCACGTTTAAGATCTCTTTGGAACTCTATGGAAGACCTCCACAAACAGGGCAAGAAATGTGATGAAATATGGCAAGAAATTCTCTCACCACTGGGATGCAAGAGAGGATGAGACCCAAAGGCAGCCTTTGCAAACATTGTGTCCAAATAAGAATTCTTCCTCATCCACTATCTTGAAGTCTCAAGGTGGTTGAGGAAACTCACAACTCAGACTAGATTCTAAATAATGCATATTGTAAACAAGCATGTGATGACACGGCAAACACTTTAGCATGGTTAATATCAGTGACTGGTAGAGAGTTCCATTTTTATATACTGTTATGTCTACATCTATGTTGTTATCTGTGTTTATATATGTGTTTTACTCAACTTTGTATCAACGTCTTCGTTTATTAGTTATCCTTGAAAAATTGTTCTTTAAGTTTACCCAATATTTCATTTGTGTATGCTCCATAATTGATGTTTCTTCTATCATTCATAAATCTGTTTTTTTGTTTTGTTTTCTTTTGTTTTTGTTTTTGTTTTCAGTTGGAGTCTCACTCTGTCGCCCTGACTGGAGTGCAGTGGCCGCTCCCAGCCACCGCAGCCTCGACCTGCTGGGCTCCGGCAATCCTTCCGCCTCAGCCTTTCAAGTAGCTGGAACTACAGGCGCGCGCTACCACACCCAGCTAATTTTTGATTTATTGTAGAGAAGCTGTTTATGGTTTTAAATAATATTCAAGCAATCTCAATTTATAAATATTTAGCCGAATCACAAATTAAAAACTTAGGATAGTCCTTAGAAGTGTAATGATTGAGTCTATATGCATGTATTTTAGGGTTTATATATTATCAAATTTGTCTTCTAATTGTACAACCATACTTTTTTTTTATACAGGTAGGAACACTAGGAACTATCATTTTTAAATATATTTGATATTTTATTAGATTAAAAAAGTAAGATCATTTCATATATTTTTAATAAGTTTTCACTTTCTACTATGTAAGATTTGTAAGATTCAAACTTAACAGATAACTTTGAAGGAAGAAAACATGTAAAATGACATCAAAAAGATGACTTATTTGTTTGAATATCATTGTGGCATTATATCAATACTGAATAAGTGAGGAAACGTAATTTAACTAATTATTCAACGAATTGAATTCAGTAAATTTAATGAATATTGAATAAGTAAAGAAAAATTAAATGATAATAAATACTCCTTGTTAAGATAATCTATAGTTACTTCTTGCTGAAACTATTAGGTCTGTGAGAATTGTTAGGTCAGTGGGTTGGTGTGCTGAGCCGATGCTGTAAGATGCAAAGAATTGCACAGAAATTAGATGGGAAAATATTGTTTATTTAGAAAGAAGATGAAAGAGAAAATTCTCTTCCCCAAGGTTAGGAAGGTGGGACCAAAGCTTAGGGAAAAGCAAGGTTCAGCCAGACTGCACAAAATGTATGGCTGGACCAGAGCTTTACAAAAGCATGACAATGCTGCTTGAGGTTGAATGCCTTTTAAAGCATTTCTTTGATGGGGGCAGGTTGTTGAGGTGCGTGGGTGATGGTCTGTTTTATGTCACGACAAAGAGGCAGGCAAGCACAATTCCGAGGACACAGTGATGGATGGCAGGCAGATGGGTGGGTTAGTCACATAACTGTTGATATAATGAGATCTGCTTGTGTCATATAGGTCATGGAGGGTTGATCACAATAGATTAAGTTAACTTGATTTTTTATGGCCGGAAGACAAATACTTGGAATAGAAATGCTGATTAATGCTAGACAAGCTGGGAGGAGTTTGTAAAACAATAATCAATAGCTACCTCTGGGACACTGGTTCTGCTGTTGGCTAATGATTAGAGGACAAGCAGGTAGTTTGCTCAGAAAGCATAACAGAGCTAAGCACTGTTAAAATGGCTGCACTGTAGCTAAGATTATTTCATTTAATTATTCCATTTTGGCATTTCAGAACCAAATATAGAAAGTAAATTTTGGATTTAAAACATAAAGTAGCTCCTATTTGTTTTATTAAGAAACTTCCTTTTGTTTAGATTGTCATTGTCCATTTCACTTCTTTTCTGTATTTTTTCCTGAAGTATGCAGAGTTCATTTGCTTAAGTTATTAATGTGTCAGCATTCCCATACTTTTGATAGGTTTATAAATCAGCCATAAAATATATGATGCTGGTGGTGAAAACTGGACATATATCCCTAACTCAGAAGCATTACTCTTTTTGCATTTTTTTTTTTTGAGTCAGAGTCTCACTCTGTCATCCAGGCTGGAGTGCAGTGGCACACTCACAACCACTGCATCCTTGACCTGCTGTGCTTAGGCCATCCTTCTGCCTCAGTCTTCCAAGTAGCTAGAATTACAGATGTGCGCCACCACACTCAGCTAATTTTTGTGATTTATTGTATAGACAAGGTCTCACTAAGTTGTCCAGGCTGCTCTCAAACCCCCATGGTCAGGCAGTCCTCTCTCCTTGGCCTCCCAAAGTGCTGAGATTACAGTCTGAGCCACAGCGCCCAGCCTTTCGCATTTTTAAAATGAAATCATTTGGTTGCTCTGAACCCACAAAAGGGGCAGAATCTAAATGTTTTCTGACTTCGAGTCATAGCAGTTTCCTAAAAAAAAAATCTATTCAACAGAAAGGAAAGAGAAAAATTCAGAGAGTTCAAGACCAGAGCTTCAGGGAAGTCATCCCAAGCTTACCCTGTCAAAGATTCCCATGCTTGTGGTTTTATGTGTACACCAATGCTTATTACATAATCATAACATTAGAACTCATTTGACTCCCACTAGCCGGCTATCCAAAGAAAGTACAGAAAACATATTTGACAGAGGACCAGCAGCAGACCAACTGCACTATTTATTTAACTGTTGCAATTCTTCTTCTTTGTCGCCTACACTTTTGTCACTAAAGCTCACTGAATGTTGCTAATAAGCAAAAGCATCCCATAGCAGAAGTGGTAACGTGTTACTGAAAAGGTACAGAATATATTGCTTATTCTCAGGTGTGCTCTGTACCCACAGCAAAGTCTCCACTTGATGCCTAGGTTCCTGGGGCAAATTCAAAGGGAAAAGGGATTTTATTATTGTTGTCGTTTTATACATTTTCTTTCTCTCTTTTCTACTTAAACTGATTTTTTTTTTAGTTGAAGTCTCACTCTATCCCCCAGACTGGAATGCAGTGGCACGCTCCCAGCCACCACAGCCTCGACCTGTAGGGCTCCGGCCATCTTTCCGCTTCAGCCTTCCAAGTTGCCGGGACTACAGGCAAGCACTATCACACCTGGCTAATTTTTGATTTATTGTAGAGAAAAGGACTCGCCAAATTGCCTGGGTGGGCATCGAACCCATGGGCTCAGGCAATCCTCTAGCCTCGGACTCCCAAAGTGCTGGGATTAAAACTGATTTCTTTTCAAAAATTTTTTAAATTGTTATTTACATTTTAAACATGTGGGGTACAATTCAGAATTAGGCATACTAGTGGTCATTGTACATATGTTCGGGCCTCCCTTTGGTCCCCACTTTGCCTGGTTTGAATTCAGGTATGAATGCAATGGATAGGCCTCCTTTGTGATCATGGGATCTACCCTGCCAGGTAAGTATGTTTTACACATTTTAAACCTAAGAAAAGATTTGAGGCTTGTATCATTTTATTCTCCGAAAATACAAAGACATGCAAATAAATAAATACTAAGACTTACTTATATTCAACTTTCCCATAATTTTCTTATTTAAAAAGCTTTTACTGATGAATTATTCATGTAAGAGTAGAAAGAAATTAGGGCAAATTAAAACATATATTTTTCATTCCCTTTTATTTCTTTTTTTTAACTTGTAGAATAAAAAGTGTCCAAATTGTAATAAAAAGAGAAATTTTATAATTTTCCACATAGGAGGTAATAAAATATTAGCAATGATAGAGTAAACCTGCAGTACTTGAGGAATTCAAGTTTGTAGCCTCTATACCTTACATTTCCAAGGGGCAAAGGGGTGAAGGTAATTAGTAATCATTCTCTAAGGGAACTCACTATGGCCATGAAATATTTGCCAACTCCAAGAAAATCACCAAAGGGCTGACAAGAAAACCACCAAAGGGCTCCTTGAAACAGTTCACTGACTTTACAGAGATTGTATTTCACTTCCAAGGAATGCCAATTTCGTTTACCAAGATTGTGCTCCAAAAAAAATCTGATTTTACATTTCTGCTCTAGAAAATGTCATCCCGATTAAAAGTATAGGATACAAAAGGAAATCCTTGATGAGGGGTAATATTATCTAAGGACAGTGGGGAAGAACTTTCCTAGTGTAATAAAATATTGCCCAGTTAGTTGTATCTCAGAGGACAGCTAAGATGTTTCACATCCTTTTTCAGCAGATTTTTGGCTTGTTCTCTCATTTCTCAGTGAATCAACCATTTCAGAATCACAGAAGTCTATTCCCAGACCAAAAATCATTCATCCCCAAAATTCCATAGTTACTTCTACAATATAACAGGTACTGCACATAAATAATTTTCAAGGGTCATATGAAAATTATTCTGATTTCAGATTTAATTCATTTTACATTTCTGTCAACAAAAAAACTTGAATAGCATGTTCATCTTATCAAACTTGTTTTCTTCTCTCTCATTTTCTTCACAACACAAACACTTCAGGTTTACAGAGCAAAAAATATTCAAGATTCTTTTCTGTCTACAAAGACAAGTACCCCCTCCTGTGCCTCAAATGAGAAAATTGCACTAAGTGCCTCCCAAAGTGAGTTTCATCTACTATACTTGCTTTCTTTCATTGGAATCTCTATCTCTTCTAAGCTTGTAAAAGATAAGAGAGCAAGCACTTGTGCCTATAATATACAGAGTCTTGTACATGTAGTATCTAATTTAAAAGATAAAGAAGGCAAGATACCAGGAGGGGGAGTCATGAGCATCTGGACCACTTCAACTAATTTACTTGTTACTTCAGGGTCCACTCAAGTTCAACCATGTGTGTACCCCTTCCATTTGATGATATGGAGGTCTGCTGTACACACTCAACTTTATAGCTTGATGGGTCAGATAACACCCAGGCCATGACAGACAGTTCAGGTCCCATGGTAATTTTGTGGGCTGTGGTTAAGTGTTCATTCTCTAATAAGACCCAGCAACAAGCCAAAACCCGTTTTTCAAAAGGAGAGTAGTTATCTACAGAGGAGAGCGGGTGAAATGACTAAAATCCCAAATCCCAACCAGCTAACCCATAAGGAACTACCAAAATCCCAACCAGCTAACCCATAAGGAACTACCAAAGGCTTGGAACAGCCTGCCATCTGCCACTGACATTGGATCCACTGGATCCCATGACCCGAGTGGCAGAGCAGCATGTTTCGCACCCTGGACTTTCCTGTTGTCCTGAGTTTCACTCACAACTAGAAGCTTTTGGGGTCATTTAGTGAATGGGCCGGAGTTACACATCCAAATAAGGAATATGTTGTTTCTCAAATCCAAAAGGTCCAATAAGCACTTTTTTTTTGTACCTACAATCATACCTCTAGAAAGTAAGTTTAGTTCTTTCTTTAAGAAGAAAACAGATTGCACTTTAGAGGGTTTAAATGCCAGGGTCACATAGCTAGGAAAGAACAGAACTAAATTTTGAGCACGAGATACATTTTGTTCTTTTGAAAGCTTGTGTCCTTTCAATCACATCACACTCTTTTCCCTTGTGCCTATTCCCCTCTTTAAGAAAAAAAAATACAAAGTTACTATAACACTTTAGGAAATAATTAAACATTAATTTGACACATCATATATATGATTTATTTGTATATATATTTATAAATCTCTCTGCTAGGCACTGCACTGTGGTTGCAGCAAATAAAACTATGATGAGAGCATGCATTTAGTCATTTCACTTATTTTATTGATAACTTACCATGTGTTGAGTCTACACTTGGTATTGGGAATATTGACATTAAAAGACACTATGGTTTCTATCCTCAGGAAGCTAAATCTAATGCTCAGGGGGAAATATTCAAACTAGAATTACATCTTGGTTGTTACTGAGTTGGCATTAAAAAAAGTTGACCTCATCTTCAGTGGTAGGAGAAGAAAGAGGGAAGGGAAGTGGTAGTGGTGGAGTGTGTGTGTGTGTGTGTGTGTGTGTGTGTGTGTGTGTGTGTATTAGGGCACAGTGGTTTAAAAGACAAAGAAAAGTAAGTAAAAGTTGATGGTATTATGTGAATTATAAGTGGCTCAGTGTTATTGGAATATAGGTACAGGGAAGAAAAAAAAAACAGAGCTAGACAGATAGTCAGAGGTCAGATCACAAAGGGTCAGTGAGTATCCAATACTCATTAAACACCTTAAAATATTTTGAGGATGGAGTGGAGAGAGAATGATAAACTTTGAATACCAAAAATTATATTCTTCTGGCAACACGGAGGTTAGCTTTGAAGGCATGTGATCCACTATAGGTAAACTGTGCAGTAAAAAGACACCACCGGAAACTTCTTTCACATTCTTTTAATAGTGAGGTGAGGTCTATGTATTCTGTCAATCCAAAAAGTAAAGAGGAGATAAAATTTGTCAGGCACATGTAATTATCCTGGCAAGATTACTGTGTGAGCCTGATTTAAGAAAGTTGTCTTAGGGAAAGAAGGAGTTAGCTATGAGAGATATCTGAGCTATGAAACTTGAGACCCCCAAGAAGCAAACAGTTTGGTGGTGATAGACCTGTAGATGAGAATTTATATTGAAAAGCAGACTGTCGTAGAGTCGCAATGCAGTCACAAACACTGTTCCTTGGAGCCAAGAGCAGACACTGTTGGTGCCCCATCCATATTTTTTCTGTGCTTCCCTTTCCAGTGATACAAGTCGTGTCTACTGCCAATGCCCTGCCAGAGGACTTTCTCAAATCTCTTCAGCAGAGCAGGCTGGAAGAACTCCAAAATTAATGCCACTAAGGGCATCCCTTGGCCAATAACACAAAAGAGTTTCAGGATAAAAAGTGAATGCTCAGAAATTTTATGTTCTGTTTTCCCCAATTTTCCAGGGAAACTGAGTCCTAATTGCCCACAGCGATTAACATACTTTTTCCTCCCTTCCTTGGCCCCCGCAAGGGATTTCTGGACTCACCTCTAATAACCTAGTTTCTCTCTAGTCCTAGTCTCACCATGATCTTCTAAAAATTTGAATAAGCTTATAACAGGCCAAGCAATTGAATTAGTAATTTTTAAATTCCCTACAAATAAAAATCCGAGATGACTTCATTGGCAAATTCTACCAAACATTTAAAGAAGACACCAATATTAATTTTTATAAGCTCGTCCAAAAAAATAAAATAGAAGGGAATCCTTCTCAACTCATTCTATGAGTAGTACCATGATATCAAAATCAAAGGCATCCCATGGGAAAAAATGCTATGTCTTTAATGAGTATGAATATTTTATAAAGATATAGGAATATATCTCCTTATGAAAAACACATAATTCCTCAACAAAATATGCAAACTAAATCCAGCAACATATATAAAAAATATAGACCACGAACAAGTGGGCTTTATACCAGGAGTGCAAGGTTGACTAAACATCTGAAAATGAATCAGTGTAATGTGCCATGTTAAAAGAATACCACATAATCATTTAGGCAGATGTAGATGCATTTAAAAAATCCAACAGCTCTCAAAATAAACACCCTAAGCAAACTTGCAGTTGATAGAAATTGTCTCATTTTGTTAAACGACATCTACAAAGCAACCCACACTAACATGACACACATTGGTCTTCCACCATGACACATAATAGTGGAAGACTGCATGATTTCCCAATGACTTCAGAACAGGGTAACAGTATCTAGTCCCTTCTTTTTACATTGTACTGGAGGTCCTAGCCAGGGAAGTGACTTCACTTGGGCACAGAATTTCTACCCAGGATGAAAAAAAATTGTAAAATTAGAAAGTGATGGTTACATGATGTCATGAATACTAAAGATCACAGAATCAGATACTTTAAAAAGGTGAATTGTATTTTAGGTGGATTATATTTCTATTTTTTTTTTTTTTTTTTGAGTCTCACTCTGTCGCCCAGACTGGAGTGCAGTGGCCGCTCCTGGCCACCGCAGCCG
>NW_007255413.1:1024775-1026474 GCF_000164805.1 Carlito syrichta
GGCTGAGCCACCGAGCCCGGCTTGGTGGATTATATTTCAACACAGTTGTTATTAAAAGGGAATACATTCAGCAAAATTTAACATTTCTTTTTTATTTTAAAAAGGTCTCAGCAAATTCCAAGCTACTTTCTCTAAAACAGCGTTCTTAAAAAAAAATTATTAGCTAACACCATAATTGAAATATTAAAAGTTTATTTGTTAATATTAGGGAACACACATAATTACTATTACTAATTTTAGTACATTATTATTCAACAATGTGCTAGAAGTAGACTCACTTTATTCATATTATAACATGTACAATTTTACACTTAAAATTGTAAGAAATCTACAATAAAACTTCCAGAGATAAAGAGTAAACTTAGCAAGTCAATATTCCAACAACTGTATTTTCGTATATTTGCAGCATAAATTTAGAAAATGAAGTTTAAGAAATACCATTTTTAATAGCACTGAAATCATAAAATGCATAGGATTAAATTTAACAAAATTTAAAGATTTCTGAGCTGAAAATAACAAAATGCCATCTTAAAAAATTAAAAATCTAAATAAATGAAGGGAGATGGCATACTCACCAGTTGGAGGAAGCAATGGGAGAAAGATTTTAATTCTTCCCAATATCATCCATATGTCTAATGCAATTCCAATCAAAATCCAGTTGCTGTAGAAATTGACAAACCATTTAAAAGTTTATACAAAAATGCAAATGACAGAGAGCAGCCAAAATACTTTTGAAAGAAAAACAAAGTTGGAGGACGAACACTGACTGTTGTCAAGACTTGCCACAAATTTACAATAATAAGCCAGTGTGGTGTGGTTGTAGAATAGGCAAACAGGTCAAAGGAACATGCACAGCTTAGAAATAGAACAATGCAATTGATTTTTGGCAAAGGTGCCCAAACAAGCCATCAAAGAAAGACTATCTTTTCAACATATGTACCTGGAGAAACTAAATAAATGTGTAGAAAACAAAAATAAAAGTAAATTTGAGAATGTTCATAAACTTAAAATAAAAGCTAAAACGATAAAGCTTATCCTAGAGGAAAATATTGGAAAATATCTTTGCAACTGGTGACCAGCAACATTTCTTAAACAGGACAACAGCAGCAATGAAAAGAATGATAAAAATAGTTTCACTATTTTAAAAATTTTCAGCAAAAGAAACCATTGAAAAATGAGTAAGGAAGTTACTGAGAGACAATATTTAAAATATGCTTGCAAAGGACTTACATCCAGAATATTAGAAGAGTTCTTATAAATCAATAACAAATATAAATCAATGCTAAAGACAAACAAAACTATAGAAAATACTGACAAAAGATTCGAGAAGATATTTCACAAAAGGATACAAATAAGTGATTAATAACCATATAAAAAATTATCAACTTTGGGAAAAAGACAAATAAAATCATGTAATTTCACTTTATACATCCTAGACTAGCTAAAATTTAGACTCTCAACAACCAATATGATGAAAATATAGTTCATCTTCGACATTTCCATATTGCTGATAGAAATGTAAAATATGGGGAATTGGCAATTCCTTACGAAGTTAACTTTTCTGTCACCCTTTGGCCCAGCAACTCTACTTCTAAAAGTAATGAAAATATAAGTCTATTAAAAAGACATTCACCTGCGCCTTTGGGAGGCTGAGGTGAGTGGACTGCCCGAGCCCGCGGGTTCGAGACCCGCCTGGGCA